>NC_068448.1:65428006-65431821 GCF_023373465.1 Oncorhynchus keta
CTTCACTCTGTAACCAGGACATACAGGATACTACCCTCCTCAACATAACCTTCACTATGTAACCAGGACATATACAGGATACTACCCTCTCAACATAACCTCTACTATGTAACCAGGACATATACAGGATACTACCCTCCTCAACATAACCTTCACTATGTAACAAGGACATATACAGGATACTACCCTCCTCAACATAACCTTCACTATAACCAGGGACATATACAGGATACTACCCTCCTCAACATAACCTTCACTATGTAACCAGGACATATACAGGATACTACCCTCTCAACATAACCTTCACTATGTAACCAGGACATATACAGGATACTACCCTCCTCAACATAACCTTCACTATGTAACCAGGACATATACAGGATACTACCCTCCTCAACATAACCTTCACTATGTAACCAGGACATATACAGGATACTACCCTCCTCAACATAACCTTCACTATGTAACCAGGACATATACAGGATACTACCCTCCTCAACATAACCTTCACTATGTAACCAGGACATATACAGGATACTACCCTCCTCAACATAACCTTCACTATGTAACCAGGACATATACAGGATACTACCCTCCTCAACATAACCTTCACTATGTCACCAGGACATATACAGGATGCTACCTAAACAACATGACCTTCACTATGTAACCAGGACATATACAGGATACTACCCTAAACAGCATGACCTTCACTATGTAACCAGGACATATACAGGATACCCTCCTCAACATAACCTTCACTATGTAACCAGGACATATACAGGATGCTACCTAAACAGCATGACCTTCACTATGTCACCAGGACATATACAGGATGCTACCCTAAACAACATGACCTTCACTATGTAACCAGGACATATACAGGATACTACCCTCCTCAACATAACCTTCACTCTAAATTAAAACTCCAAACCTACAACCTGATTTTGGATGGAATTACATGGAAGGCTTCTTTTTCACCTTTATTTAACCAGTTGAGAACAAGTTCCCTTTATTTAACCAGGTAGGCTAGTTGAGAACAAGTTCCCTTTATTTAACCAGGTAGGCTAGTTGAGAACAAGTTCCCTTTATTTAACCAGGTAGGCTAGTTGAGAACAAGTTCCTTTATTTAACCAGGTAGGCTAGTTGAGAACAAGTTCCCTTTATTTAACCAGGTAGGCTAGTTGAGAACAAGTTCCCTTTATTTAACCAGGTAGGCTAGTTGAGAACAAGTTCCTTTATTTAACCAGGTAGGCTAGTTGAGAACAAGTTCCTTTATTTAATCAGGTAGGCTAGTTGAGAACAAGTTCCTTTATTTAACCAGGTAGGCTAGTTGAGAACAAGTTCCCTTTATTTAACCAGGTAGGCTAGTTGAGAACAAGTTCCTTTATTTAACCAGGTAGGCTAGTTGAGAACAAGTTCCTTTATTTAATCAGGTAGGCTAGTTGAGAACAAGTTCCCTTTATTTAACCAGGTAGGCTAGTTGAGAACATGTTCCCTTTATTTAACCAGGTAGGCTAGTTGAGAACAAGTTCCCTTTATTTAACCAGGTAGGCTAGTTGAGAACAAGTTCCCTTTATTTAACAAGGTAAGCTAGTTGAGAACAAGTTCCCTTTATTTAATCAGGTAGGCTAGTTGAGAACAAGTTCCTTTATTTAACCAGGTAGGCTAGTTGAGAACAAGTTCGCATTTGCAACTGCAACCTGGCCAAGATAAAGTGTAGCAATTCGACACATACAACAACACAGAGTTACACATGGAATAAACAAAACATACAGTCAATAATACAGTAGAATAGAAGAAAACAAAAAAGTCTATATACAGTGAGTGCAAATAAGGTAAGTTAAAGAAATAAATAGGCCATGGTGGCGAAGTAATTACAATACAGCAATTAAACACTGGAATGGTAGATCGGCAGAAGATGAATGTGCAGGTAGAGATACTGGGGTGCAAATGAGCAAAATAAATAAATAAATACCAGTATGGGGATGAGGTAGGTAGATAGATGGGCTGTTTACAGATAGGCTAAGTACAGGTGCAGTGATCTGTAAAATGCTCTGACAGCTGGTGCTTAAAGCTAGTGAGGGAGATGTGAGTCTACAGCTTCAGAGATTTTTGCAATTTGTTCCAGTCATGGGCAGCAGAGAACTGGAAGGAAAGACGACCAAAGGAGGAAATGGCTTGAGGAAATGGCTTTGGGGGTGACCAGAGAGATACACATGCTGGAGCGCGTGCTACAAGTGGGTGCTGCTATGGTGACCAGTGAGTTGAGATAAGGCGGAGCTTTACCTAGCAGAGACTTGTAGATAACTTGTAGCCAGTGGGTTTGGCGACGAGTATGAAGCGAGGGCCAACCAACGAGAGCGTACAGGTCGCAATTACTAGGCAAGTCAGTTAAGAACAAATTCATATTTTCAATGACGGCATAAGAACAAGTGGGAAGAACAGTGGGTTAACTGCCTGTTCAGGGCAGAACGACAGATTTGTACCTTGTCAGCTCATTCGAACTTGCAATCTTTCGATTACTAGTCCAACACTCTAACCACTAGGCTACCTGCCGCCCCAAATGGTGGGTAGTGTATGGGGCTTTGGTGACAAAAAGGATGGCACTGTGATAGACTGCATCCAGTTTGTTGAGTAGAGTGTTGGAGGCTATTTTATAGATGACATCACCGAAGTCGAGGTTCGGTAAGATGGTCAGTTTTATGAGGGTATGTTTGGCAGCATGAGTGAAGGATGCTTTGTTGCAACATAGGAAGCCGATTCTAGATTTAATTTTGGATTGGAGATGCTTAACGTGAGTCTGGAAGGAGAGTAAACAGTCTAACCAGACACCCAGGTATCTGTATGGCATTGAAGCTCGTCTGGAGGTTAGTTAACACAGTGTCCAAGGAGGTGCCAGAAGTATACAGAATGGTGTCGTCTGCGTACTATACATAAAATGCTCTGGCAAACAAGCAGAGACCTGAAAACCCCATCCAACCTGAAGCTGAGTGAGTAATGCTTAGTCTGAAGCAGTTGTTTTACTTTTCAAAAGCCAAGAAAAAATACATTACAATTATATATTTTACTTAATAAGGACTGAATGGTCAGGCTACCAAGCTTTTCTAGGACAAGGGATACAACTTCAATTAGCACTGACGTGTGAAGAGAGAGGTGTCAAGTCTTTAAAAAATGGCAGGCTACCCCACCCAGATCCAGAGGCCTCGAAGCCCCTCCTGCTGATCAAAGACCATCCACTGGCATTTTTTCTACAAGAAATCTGCCTCCAGAAATATAAGCTTCTCCCAAGTCGGTGACATCTACTCCCATTGTCTGCTGCACTGCTGCTACTCCAAGGCTCAATCCTAGACCCCACGCTCTTCTCAATTTACATCAACAACATAGCTCAGGCAGTAAGAAGCTCTCTCATCCATTTATATGCAGATGATATAGTCTTATACTCAGCTGGCCCCTCCCCAGATTTTGTGTTAAATGCTCTACAACAAAGCTTTCTTAGTGTCCAACAAGCTTTCTCTACCCTTAACCTTGTTCTGAACACCTCCAAACAAAGGTTGTGGTTTAGTAAGAAGAAGAATGCCCCTCTCCCCACAGGGTGATTACTACCTCTGATGGTTTAGAGATTGAGGTAGGATTACTTACCCTAGGATAGTAAGTAATCCTTCTCACCCCAACAAGATTTAGATGCAAGTGGCTGTTCCACTGGTTTGTCATAAGGTGTTATGCACCAATTTGTAAGTCGCTCTGGATAAGAGCGTCTGCTAAATGACTTAAATGTAAAATGTAAATGAAGGTAGTCACCTCATACAAGTACT
>NC_068448.1:65431921-65433140 GCF_023373465.1 Oncorhynchus keta
AGCGCCCCCATTTACAAACAAATAAAGATAGTATTTTACAGGTGCTACTGGTTGTGAGAACTGTCACACACTCTTTCTCTAGTCTTCTATCTCACTCACTCATTCACACTCAGTCACTCATCTCTCTCTCTACCCCCCTCTCTCTCTCCCTCTCACTCTGAATTCATTTAAATGCAAATAGCTTTATTGGCATGGGAAACATATGTTTACATTGCCAAATAAAGTGAAATAGATGATAAACAAAAGTGAAATAAACAATAAAAATGAACAGTAAACATTAAACTCACAAAAGTTTCAAAGGAATAGGGACATTTCAAAAGTCATATTATGGCTATGTACAATGTTGTAACGATGTGCAAATAGTTAAACTGCAAAGGGGAAAAAATAAACATAAATATATGGTTGCCCTTTTCTTGTGGCAACAGGTCACACATCTTGCTGCTGTGATGGCACACTGTGTGGTATTTCATCTAATGGATATGCAAATGTATCAAAATTGGATTTGTGTTCAAATTCTTTGTGGGTCTATGTAACCTGAGGAAAATATGTGCCTCTAATATGGTCATACATTTGGCAGGAGGTTAGGAAGTGCAGCTCAGTTTTTACCTTGTTTTGTGGGCAGTGTGCACCTAGCCTGTCTTACATTTTACATTTAACATTTAAGTCATTTAGCAGACGCTCTTATCCAGAGCGACTTACAAATTGGTGCATTCACCTTATGACATCCAGTGGAACAGTCACTTTACAATAGTGCATCTAAATCTTAAAAGGGGGGTGAGAAGGATTACTTATCCTATCCTAGGTATTCCTTAAAGAGGTGGGGTTTCAGGTGTCTCCGGAAGGTGGTGATTGACTCCGCTGTCCTGGCGTCGTGAGGGAGTTTGTTCCACCATTGGGGGCCAGAGCAGCGAACAGTTTTGACTGGGCTGAGCGGGAACTGTACTTCCTCAGTGGTAGGGAGGCGAGCAGGCCAGAGGTGGATGAACGCAGTGCCCTTGTTTGGGTGTAGGGCCTGATCAGAGCCTGGAGGTACTGAGGTGCCGTTCCCCTCTTGTAGCGGATGCGAGCTTCAACTGGAAGCCAGTGGAGAGAGCGGAGGAGCGGGGTGACGTGAGAGAACTTGGGAAGGTTGAACACCAGACGGGCTGCGGCGTTCTGGATGAGTTGTAGGGGTTTAATGGCACAGGCAGGGAGCCCAGGTCTTGAGAGCCAGGTCTCT